>NC_053390.1:252674823-252706345 GCF_905171765.1 Bufo bufo
ACGGATCCTGTGAGTCACTTTCAGAGCCCCTTGGTTCCCCTGCCAATAATTGAGATTCCATTTGACAGAATAGCTATGGATTTGATGGGGCCGTTAGTTAGGTCTGCCCGAGGCCACCAGTATATTTTGGTAGTGCTGGACTATGCCACCAGGTATCCTGAAGCCATTCCGTTGCGGAATACCTCCTCCAAGTGCATTGCTCGGGAGTTGGTTCATATATTTTCCAGAACTGGCCTACCAAAAGAAATACTGACTGACCAGGGTACACCTTTTATGTCCAAAGTTTTAAAAGAGCTCTGCAACCTGCTAAAAATTAAGCAGCTAAGAACCTCTGTATATCATCCCCAAACTGATGGCCTCGTAGAGAGGTTCAATAAAACCTTCAAGGGGATGTTGAGAAGGGTGGTAGAAAAGGATGGGAGGGACTGGGATTGTCTGTTGCCATATCTCATGTTCCCCATCCGAGAGGTCCCCCAGTCCTCCACTGGCTTCTCTCCATTTGAGTTATTATATGGGAGACATCCCAGGGGATTGCTGAATATTGCCAAGGAGACTTGGGAGAGTGAGGCTACCCCTTACAGAATTGTGATAGAACACGTGGCCCTAATGCAAGATCGCATCAGCAGTATTATGCCCATCGTGAGGGAACACATGCAGAAGGCCCAAGAGTCCCAGAGCAGGGGGTACAATAGAGCGGCCTGGGTGAGGCAGTTCAACCCTGGGGACAGGGTACTAGTGCTGGTTCCCACGGTAGAAAGCAAATTTCTGGCCAAGTTGCAGGGTCCTTTTGAAGTAGTAGAAAGGGTTGGAGAAGTCAATTATAAAATACATCAGCCTGGGAAAAGAAAGCCCATCCAACTCTATCACGTCAATTTAATCAAACCTTGGAAGGATAGAGAGTCCATGGTAGCGGCCACAAAACCCCAAATGGATTGTCACACAGATATTGAAAAGGTTGCAATAGGTGACACCCTGTCCAAACCCCAAAAACAAGAAACCAAGGAGTTTCTACAGCAGAACAGGGATATTTTTACGGACCTGCCAGGCACTACAGATGATATTCAGCATGATATAGTCACTGACCCCGAGGTAACGATAAACATTAAACCATACAGAATCCCTGAGGCTCGGAAACAAGCGGTCTCTGAGGAGGTAAAACGTATGTTAGCTCTGCAGGTTATTGAGGAATCCAAAAGCGCGTGGTCCAGCCCCATTGTATTAGTGCCTAAGCCAAATGGGACCTAGCGGTTCTGCAATGACTTGCGCCGTCTAAATGAAGTCTCTAAATGCGATTCCTATCCTATGCCCCGGGTGGATGAATTAATTGAAAGGTTGGGACCAGCTAGGTATATTACCACACTTGACCTCACCAAGGGGTACTGGCAGATGCCCCTATAAGAGGAGGCAAAGGAAAAGACTGCCTTCTCACCCCAGACGGGCTCTTTCAATATACCAGGATGCCCTTTGGGTTACAAGGGGCACCCGCCACTTTCCAGAGAGCGATGGACAGGGTCTTGGGGCCCCATAAAAGGTACGCAGCAGCATACTTAGACAATATTGTGGTCTTTAGCACGGACTGGGAATCCCATCTAGGTAAGGTACAGACCGTACTGGATTCCCTCAGGAAAGCTGGCTTTACTGCTAACCCGGAGAAGTGCGCTATTGGGTTGGAGGAGGCTCGCTATCTGGGTTATATTGTAGGTAAGGGCACAATAAGACCACAGATAAACAAAGTGGAGGCAATTCAGAAGTGGCCACAGCCTCGGACAAAAAAACAAGCAAAGGCGTTCTTGGGGATTGTTTGCTATTACCGCAGATTTGTCCCGAACTTTGCCTCCATTGCAGCACCATTAACAGACCTCACAAAAGGTAGAAAGTCAGTAATGGTCCAGTGCTCTCAAGAGACAGAAAAGGTGTTTCAGGACCTTAAAAAAGCCCTATGCAGTCAGCCTGTGCTGATCGCACCAGACTTCTCAAAAGAGACCGATGCCTCAGAGGTTGGGTTAGGGGCAGTAATGTCACAAGAGGTAAATGGGGAAGAACACCCCATCATGTATTTGAGTAGAAAACTCACCTCCTGTGAGAGAAACTACTCAATAGTGGAGAGGGAGCGTTTGGCAATAAAGTGGGCCCTCGTGGCTTTGCGGTACTATTTGGCAGGTAGGAAGTTCCGCTTGGTATCTGACCATGCCCCTTTAAAATGGATGTGCCAAAATAAAGGAAACATGCAAGGGTAACACAGTGGTTCCTGGAGTTGCAGGACTTTAATTTTGTGGTAGAGCAGAGGGCAGGGAAGCTTCATGTTAATGCTGATACCTTGTCAAGGATTTACTGTCTATCAGGGTCAAGTGCCCAGTCCCCTGGCCTTGGGCAGAGGGGGGGGATATGTAAGCAACCAAAGGGTGAGGTTATTGATGGTAAGTATGTGTCACTGAGGCTGCTGCTCTCAGTGATGTAAATCCCGGAGGTAAATGGCAACCAGTGATGTTAGATTGCTGAGTTTGTAGTAGCTGGAATTTGGGTCCGGGATTTAGGAGTGACTGAAGAGTTTGGGTGGGAAGGTAACTCCCGTACTCCATCTCCTGTGTTACCACCTCACCCAGCTGGAAGCTAATTTAAAAGACACACTGTCAGTATGTGTTTAGTGTTGGTCTGCAGAGGACTTAGGGGCATTCCTCTCCACAGTGTTCCTGAGAAGGGAAAAGACAAGACTCTGCACAAAGGTGACTCCTGTATTTTGCCTGTTTAAAAATTGAACTTTTATATGACACATGAGGGCTGAAGATAAGTGCTTTATGTGACTGAACTTTGATGGGCTGAAGCCAAGCCATTCTGTTGGAACAAATTTGAGTTTTGTTTTTTCCAATAAAACCCTTATGTTGCATCCAATCCTGCCGACTGCCTACCATTACAGCTAATCTCCACAGTGTATACAGCTAAAGCTGCTAATAACCTTAATACAGTTCCTATGTATATGTGTTAAAGACAAAATCAGAGTTATTTACTGTGAAATCATGTTTTGGATGTCATATTACTGTTATATTTTGTGTTCACGGAAGCAGAAAAAGATAATATGCCTTTAAGATTAATTTTGTAATGTAAGGTGAGCTCAGTGACATAGCAGAAACAACAGAAAGCATAGTAAGCATAGTGTTAATCTGTTGTTGCTGGGCACTCATAGCCAGATTCTCACACAGCAATAGTTTTCACCAATCACAGCCAGCCTCACACACAGCCTGTCTGGGAATTCCCCTAGTAGGAGCTGCTGGAATCATTACTCACCAGAGAGAGGAGCTGAACAGACACACACTACCAGTCAGTCCAGTTTTATGGGAACAAGAGGCCAAAATAGGTATTTAGAACATTATATAATGTTCATATTTTTTGTATTGTGATTAGAGCTGTATACTGAACCAGTTATATATGTGTTTACTTACAGTTCCACCAAATTGCAAGCATACAAACCAGATTCCATACAAATTGCATACAAACTGCGAACTGCTCATACCAGATCATAAGCAATTGCATACTGCAAACTGCAAACCATGTTGAGCAAGCAGAACTATTAGTTAGACCTCAGATATACCTCTCAGAGAGATCATAAAGTGCTTAAGTAACTTAAAGTGAGAGTCCAGATACTCAAGAGAGAAATATATTCACCATTTTATGTTGAATGACAAGATTGAACAGTTGAACCACCATCTTTTTCATACCACCATTTTGTGATATCTTTTCAACACATGTTATGTACGTGGACTATCTGCTGCAGAGGCGGCAGTGTTATATGAAGAAAAGTTGAAGTTAATAAAAAAAGTTATTTCAAGCATTTGGTGTGCTCTTTAAACCTACTGTTTCCATAGGACGGCGCTAGAGGAATTACAGAGTAATAGACAGTCTGGTTAGACTAAAAGTCAGAGATACCAAAATTCTTCTAATGCCACTGTGCAAAAGGCACTTCATAGTGCTGCGCCTGCCACAACAACAAATATATTTTTTCCATAATTTTCCTATAAACGGTCCCTGCAGTGAATTGTCACATCTGTGCTGCAATAGCGTGTGTGTGTCAGGCCCAGATATTGGGAAAAATATTAGTGACAACAAATATATTCTTTCCATAATTTTCCTATAAACAGTCCCTGCAGTGAATTGTCACATTTGCACTGCAACAGCGTCTGTGTGTCAGGCCCAAATATTGGGAAAAATCTTAGTGACAACAAAAAAATATTTTCCATAATTTATCCATAATTTTTCTATAAACGGTCCCTGCAGTGAATTGTCTCATCTGTGCTTCAATAGCGTTTGTGTGTCAGACCCAGATATTGGGAAAAATATTACCAAAAACAATTATATTTTTTCCATAATTTATCCACATGTTTCTTATAAATGGTCCCTGCAGTGAATTGTCACATCTGTGCTGCAATAGCGTTTGTGTGTCAGGCCCAGATATTAGGAAAAATATTAGTGACAACAAATATATTTTTCCATAATTTATTAATAATTTTCCTATAAACGGTCCCTGCAGTGAATTGTCTCATCTGTGCTGCAATAGCGTGTGTGTCAGGCCCAGATATTGGGAAAAATATTAGCGAAAACAATTATATTTTCTCCATAATTTATCCACATTTTTCTTATAAACGGTCCCTGCAGTGAATTGTCACATCTGTGCTGCAATAGCGTCTGTGTCAGGCCCAGATATTAGGAAAAATATTAGTGACAACAAATATATTTTTTCCATAATTTATCCATAATTTTCCTATAATCAGTCCCTGCAGTGAATTGTCTCATCTGTGCTGCAATAGCGTGTGTGTCAGGCCCAGATATTGGGGGGGGAAAATTAGCAAAAACAATTGCGGTATATTTTTTTCCATAATTTATCCACATTTTTCCTATAAACGGTCCCTGCAGTGAATTGACACATCTGTGCTGCAATAGCGTCTGTGTCAGGCCCACATATTGGGAAAATATTAGTGACAACAAATATGTTTTTTCCATAATTTATCCATAATTTGCCCATAAACAGTGTCTGCAGTGAATTTTCACATCTGTGCTGTAATAGCGTGTGTGTGTCAGGACAAGATATAGTAAAAATATACAGTCAGGTCCATAAATATTGGGACATCGACACAATTCTAACATTTTTGGCTCTATACACCACCACAATGGATTTGAAATGAAACTAACAAGATTTGCTTTAACTGCAGACTGTCAGCTTTAATTTGAGGGTATTTACATCCAAATCAGGTGAACGGTGTAAGATATACAACAGTTTGCATGTGTGACTCCCACTTGTTAAGGGACCAAAAGTAATGGGACAAATGGCTTCTCAGCTGTTCCATGCCCAGGTGTGTGTTATTCCCTCATTATCCTAATTACAATTAGCAGATAAAAGGTCCAGAGTTCATTTCAAGTGTGCTATTTGCATTTGGAATCTGTTGCTGTCAACGATCAAGATGAGATCCAAAGAGCTGTCACTATCAGTGCAGCAAGTCATCATTAGGCTGAAAAAACAAAACAAATCCATCAGAGAGATAGCAAAAACATTAGGCGTGGCCAAAACAACTGTTTGGAACATTTTTAAAAAGACGGAACGCACCGGTGAGCTCAGCAACGCCAAAAGACCCAGAAGACCACGGAAAACAACTGTGGTGGATGGCCGAAGAATTTTCCCTGGTGAAGAAAACACCCTTCACAACAGTTGGCCAGATCAAGAACACTCTCCAGGAGGTAGGTGTATGTGTGTCAAAGTCAACAATCAAGAGAAGACTTCACCAGAGTGAATACAGAGGGTTCACCACAAGATTTAAACCATTGGTGAGCCTCAAAAACAGGAAGGCTAGATTAGAGTTTGCCAAACGACATCTAAAAAAAGCCTTCATAGTTCTGGAACAACATCCTATGGACAGATGAGACCAAGATCAACTTGTACCAGAGTGATGGGAAGAGAAGAGTATGGAGAAGGAATGGAACTGCTCATGATCCTAAGCATACCACCTCATCAGTGAAGCATGGTGGTGGTAGTGTCATGGCGTGGGCATGTATGGCTGCCAATGGAACTGGTTCTCTTGTATTTATTGATGATGTGACTGCTGACAAAAGCAGCAGGATGAATTCTGAAGTGTTTCGGGCAATAGTATCTGCTCATATTCAGCCAAATGCTTCAGAACTCATTGGACGGTGCTTCACAGTGCAGATGGACAATGACCCAAAGCATACTGCAAAAGCAACCAAAGAGTTTTTTATGGGTAAGAAGTGGAATGTTATGCAATGGCCAAGTCAATCACCTGGCCTGAATCCGATTGAGCATGCATTTCACTTGCTAAAGACAAAACTGAAGGGAAAATGCTCCAAGAACAAGCAGGAACTGAAGACAGTTGCAGTAGAGGCCTGGCAGAGCATCACCAGGGATGAAACCCAGCATCTGGTGATGTCTATGCGTTCCAGACTTCAGGCTGTAATTGACTGCAAAGGATTTTCAACCAAGTATTAAAAAGTGAAAGTTTGATTTTTGCTAATTATTATGTCCCATTACTTTTGGTCGCTTAACAAGTGGGAGGCACATATGCAAACTGTTGTAATTCCTACACCGTTCACCTGATTTGGATGTAAATACCCTCAAATTAAAGCTGACAGTCTGCAGTTAAAACAAATCTTGGTTGTTTTATTTCAAATGCATTGTGGTGGTGTATAGAGCCAAATATGTTAGAATTGCGTCGATGTCACAATATTTATGGACCTGACTGTAAGTTAAATTTATTTTCCTTTTTCCATACTTTTACGTACTTTTTCCATAAACTGTGCTTGCTGTGAACTGTGACTTCCGTGCCACATCTTGTGTGTCAAGCGTGCATATAACCAGTGACGACTCTAGGAACATTATATAGGGGGGGGCACAAAGATACCACAGTCAAAAATGGGGGGGCAAAAACAAAATAAGTATATATAAATAAGATTACAAAATATGAGAGAATTGCGGTATGCAGGGATACATTTATAATAAAACAATTTACTTACAAAAGAAGCTATTCAGTCGTCTGCTGTGCCGTCCTCTGCTTGCTTCCACGGATTCTTTCCCCTTCTTTCTGTCTCTCGTCAGTGCGCAGGCGCATTGTTATGGTGGATCTATGGAAGACACACTGTTATGGGGGCATCTGTGGATGACACTTATTATGCCTCTCATTAGCCCCCATATGCCTCTCATCATTAGCCCCCATATGCTGCCTCTCATCATTAGCCCCCATATGCTGCCTCTCATCATTAGCCCCCATATGCTGCCTCTCATCATTAGCCCCCATATGCTGCCTCTCATCATTAGCCCCCATATCCTGCCTCTCATCATTAGCCCCCATATGCCTCTCATCATTAGCCCCCATATGCTGCCTCTCATCATTAGCCCCCATATCCTGCCTCTCATCATTAGCCCCCATATGCCTCTCATCATTAGCCCCCATATGCTGCCTCTCATCATTAGCCCCCATATGCTGCCTCTCATCATTAGCCCCCATATGCTGCCTCTCATCATTAGCCTCATATGCCTCTCATCATTAGCCCCCATATGCCTCATCATTAGCCCCCATATGCTGCCTCTCATCATTAGCCCCCATATGCCTCTCATCATTAGCCCCATATGCCTCTCATCATTAGCCCCCATATGCCTCTCATCATTAGCCCCCATATGCTGCCTCTCATCATTAGCCCCCATATGCTGCCTCTCATCATTAGCCCCATATGCCTCTCATCATTAGCCCACATATGCCTCTCATGATTAGCCCCTATATGCCTCTCATCATTAGCCCCCATATGCCTCTCATCATTAGCCCCCATATGCCTTTCATCATTAGCCCCCATATGCCTTTCATCATTAGCCCCCATATGCCTCTCATCATTAGCCCCCATATGCTGCCTCTCATCATTAGCCCCATATGCCTCTCATCATTAGCCCCATATGCCTCTCATCATTAGCCCCATATGCCTCTCATCATTAGCCCCATATGCCTCTCATCATAAGCCCCATATGCCTCTCATCATTAGCCCCCATATGCCTCTCATCATTAGCCCCATATGCCTCTCATCATTAGCCCCATATGCCTCTTATCATTAGCCCCCATATGCCTCTCATCATTAGCCCCCATATGCCTCTCATCATTAGCCCCCATATGCCTCTCATCATTAGCCCCATATGCCTCTCATCATTAGCCCCATATGCCTCTCATCATTAGCCCCATATGCCTCTCATCATTAGCCCCATATGCCTCTCATCATTAGCCCCATATGCCTCTCATCATTAGCCCCATATGCCTCTCATCATTAGCCCCATATGCCTCTCATTATTAGCCCCCAAATGCCTCTCATCATTAGCCCCATATACCTCTCATCATTAGCCCCATATGCCTCTCATCATTAGCCCCCATATGCCTCTCATCATTAGCCCCCATATGTCTCTCATCATTAGCCCCATATGCCTCTCATCATTAGCCCCATATGCCTCTCATCATTAGCCCCCATATGCCTCTCATCATTAGCCCCCATATGCCTCTCATCATTAGCCCCCATATGCCTCTCATCATTAGCCCCCTTATGCCCCCAGCAGCCACATTTTTTATAAAATAAAAAATCACTTACCTCTCCTGCTCCTGGACGCCACATGCCTCTCCTCAGTCGACTGTGCTCTGAACTTTCGCGCACAGCGTGAGGTCACAGAGCGCCCTCACGCTGTGCGCAGCCCTGCACAGCCGACAGCCGAGGACCAGGAAGTGGTAAGTACAGATCGTTCACCACTTCCTGGTCCCTCGGTTCTAATGAGCGCTTCCATAATGGAAGCGCTCATTAGTATTCACTTGGGGGAATCAGCGGGGGGGCACCCGGGGGGGCAAAGAACAACATAGGGGGGGGCCCCCCCTAGCGACGCCACTACATATAACATTTAATATAAAGAAGGCGAACATTAAGGGATGGGGAAGTGGCCGTGATGCTGATGGTGCATGCAGAGGCCGTGGCCCTGGGCGCGTTGAAACTGTGCCTGCTGCCAGAGCACAAGAAAAGCAATCATCCTAGATACCTAGCTTCATGTCCCAGTTTGCAGGGCGGAGCAGGACACCACTCTTGAAGTCAGCCTAGTGAGAGCAGGTGGTCGGTTGGATTGCAGCAGATAGTGCTTCCAGTCGGTTAAGCACCACCCTGTCTTCCACCAAGTCCAGTCTCAGTAGCCAGGAGTCTGGTACACACAATCCTCACCCTGATCCTTCTTCCTCCCACCATTTACAGTCTGGCCAAACAATTGATCCCACACACGGATATTCCGAGGACCTCTTTTCATCGCTATCAATTGATTTGGCCCTCTCGCCAAGCACGCTTGAAGAGGGACCTGAGATCTTGTGCCCCGATTCCCAACCTCTTGAGCATCCAGAGTCACAAGAACATGACGCTGGGGAACGGCAATTAGTGTTTAATTAGGTGGATGATGATGAGACACAGTTGCCAATGACTCAACCGCAATTACTGTCTCAAGAGGTTGAGGAAGAGGATGACACACAGTTGTCAATCACTGAGGTTGTGGTTAGGTCAACAAATCAGGAGGATGATCAGAGTGAGGAAGTGGAAGGGGAGGTGCAGGATGACGAGGTCACTGACCCAACCTGGGAAGGTGGCAACAAGCCGAGCGACAAGAGCAGTACAGAGGGGGGGGGGATCTGCAGCACTGCAACAGGCTGGAAGAGGCAGTGGGGTGGCAAAAGGTAGAAGGCGGGCACCACTGAACAGGCCCGCAACTGTTCCACGGAGCACCCCCTTGCGTAAATCTCCCTTGCCAAGGGGTAGGTGTTTGGTAGTATGGCGCTTTTTTGAGGAAAGTGCGGACGACAAAATAATAGTAGTTTGCAAACTGTGCCACACCAAAATGAGCCGGGGCGTGAACACTAGCAACCTCACCACCACCAGCATGATCCGCCACATGGCATCAAAGCACCCTAATAGGTGGGCCGAACGCCTGGGTCCACAATCTGTGTCTGCGGGTCACACTACTGCCTCCTCTTTCCCTGTGTTACATGCTGGCCAATCCCCTGTCCAAGACGCAGGCCTGGATGCCTTCCGCCCCCTGCACCTGGACCTTTGCAAGCACCATCAGCGACCACATTCACTTCCCTGTCCCAGCGCAGCGTCCAAATGTCATTACCCCAGGCATTTGAATGCAAGCGCAAATACCCAGCCACCCACCCACAGGCCATAGCACTAAATGCGCAGCTTTCCAAATTACTGGCCCTGGAAATGTTGCCATTTAGGCTTGTGGACACTGAGGCCGTCCGCAGCCTGATGTCGTCGGCCGTCCCTCATTACGCAGTCCCCAGCGGCCACTATTTTTCAAGGTGAGCTGTGCCAGCCTTACACCAACATGTGTCCCGTAACATCACCCCACCAGCACCCTCAGAGAAAGATTTTGGAAGATGGTGAAGGAGTACATAGCAGACCGTATCAGCGTCCTCAATGATCCCTCAGTGCCTTACAACTACTGGGTGTCCAAGCTGGACAAGTGGCACGAACTGGTGCTCTACGCTTTGGAGGTGCTGGCCTGGCCTGCCCTGCCGCTAGCGTTTTGTCTGAGCGTGTATTTAGTGCTGCTGGTGGCATTATAACAGATAAGCGTATCCGCCTGTCAACTGAAAATGCTGACAGGTAGACTCATATAAAAATGAACAAGGCCTGGATTGACCATGACTTCACGACTCCACCAGAGGAAAGCTGATGAACATAAATGTGTTGTTTATAATGTACTGAACACATTGTATTCCCATGCACCCCTTTCACTACAAACAAGGGTATATGGTTGAATCTTCCTTTTCTCATCCTCCTTCTCCTCTTCCATCATATCAACATGCTTATTCGTCACATATAATGCCCTCGCATATATGGCCTTCGAATATAATTTTTTAGAGGGTCCAATCACCAGCAGGCCCTCACATCTAATTTTTTACAGGGTCCGCTCACCAGCAGGCCCTCACATATAATTTTTTAGAGGGTCCGCTCACCAGCAGGCCCTCACATATAATTTTTTACAGGGTCCGCTCACCAGCAGGCCCTTACATATAATTTTTTAGAGGGTCTGCTCACCAGCAGGCCCTCACATATAATTTTTTACAGGGTCCCCTCACCAGCAGGCCCTCACATATAATTTTTTACAGGGTCCGCTCACCAGCAGGGCCTCACATATAATTTTTTAGAGGGTCTGCTCCCCGGCAGGCCCACAATTCAAATCTTTTACAGGGTCAGCTCACCTGCAGGCCCGCAACTCAAATCTTTTACAGGGTCAGCTCACCTGCAGGCCCAAACCTAAAATCTTTTACAGGGTCAGCTCACCTGCAGGCCCGCAACTCAAAACTTTTACAGGGTCAGCTCACCTGCAGGCCCACAAATCAAATCTTTTACAGGGTCAGCTCACCTGCAGGCCGACAACTCAAATCTTTTACAGGGTCAGCTCCCCTGCAGGCCTGCAACTCAATGTGAATGAGACCCTCCTTTACGTGATATACAGGTTGTATCTGAGTGCCTCTTCCTATAAATGAAAGAATGTTTTTAATCAATTTTTCCTATAAATTGGTTTTGTGCGTAAAACCTTAATTAAATGGTGGGCCTGGTGATCAGTTTAAGGTTTTTTAAGCAGCACCAGCAGCAGCATGGTGATACAAATGAGTGGCAAGGTCACATACTGTGGAGGTGGCAGCATGAGGAGGCACAATGACTGAGTCTGGATAAAAGACTAAGGCCACAGATTGTTTAGAAAGATGCAGATGGAAACAAATCTGTGGAGCTGTATGACGGTCACCTGCAGATTAATGCAGACCAGGGGCGTAGCTATAAGGGAAGCAGGGGAAGCTGCAGCTTTGGGGCCCTGACCAAGAAGGAGCCCATCCAGGAGGAGGAGGACTAAAGGATTTGGTCAGAGCCCCCTCAACAGTATTACACAATGAAATTATATACAGTGACAGTATAGACAGTGTAAAATGGATGGAAAAGCTGCTGGCCCTGGTCTGAGAGAGCGATCTTTACTAGCCACAGGAATGGGGGCGGCATGAAAGGAAGGGGCCGCTAAAAAATTACTGTGGGATGGAGCCCCATTCAAAAATTTGCTGTGGGGCCCAGTCATTTCTAGCTACGCCACTGATACAGCTCACAAAAGCAAATTGGGTTTATCAATTCCAAAACCTTAATTAAATTGTGGGCCTGGTGATCAGTTTAAGGCCTTTTAAGCAGCATCAGCAGCAGCAGCATGGTGATAAAAATAAGTGGCAAGTTGACATGGTGTGGAGATGGCAGCATGAGGAGGCCACATAGTTGCACAATGACAGAGTCTGGATAAAAGACTGAAGCTACAGTTTGTTGAGAAAGATGCAGATGGAAAAAAATCGGTAGAGCCGTATGACGGTCACCTGCAGATTATTGCAGCCATCAAAATTAAGTTGGGTTTGTCGGTTCCACAGCAGGTCACCAGCAGGCCCGCAACTCAAATCTTTTAGAGGGTCAGCTCACCTGCAGGCCCTCAGCTAATTATACCTAATAGGTCATTTGCACGCATGCTGCCTTGCTTGGATGTGGTAGCCTTAGCCGTTTCTCAAGCTCCCTCTCTGGAATCAAACACTAATTCCCCGTTACCCGTAGTTACAATGGTTTTGAGATGACTGTTACATCGAAAGTTGAATGGGAAGAAGACCAAATGTATCGTGGACGTCACGGGGATGTGCGATCAGGCAGAAGTTATCTAGAGTCAACAAAGCGGCAGCAGGGCCTGTCCTGTATAATGTTTCGTCATCCAAAATACCGCAGTGACATTCCCTGTATTTTTTTATTACTTATTCCAATAACAGGGCATCTTAAGAGTCCTGTATTGTTATTTATCATCACTACCTCTACGAGTCAGGAGTGTGTGATTTGCGCGCCACCCGCTTGCCTTCCTTGGATGTGGTAGCCGTTTCTCAGGCTCCCTCATCGGAATCAAACACTGATTCCTCGTTACCCGTAGTTTACAATGGTTTTGAGCTGGCAATTACATCGAAAGTTGATAGGCCAGACATCCGAATGGATCGTCGCTGTCACGGGGACGTGACATCGACCCCAGGTTAACGAGAGTCACCAAAGCAGCAGCAGGCCACCGCCTATAATGTTTTAGATGGTCAGATCAGCAGGCCCTTGCTCCTAATGTTTTTGAGGGTCACCAGCAGGCCATCAATCATAATTTTTAAAGGGTGTGTATGATGCCCACCTTTATGTGTAACTAAGGGTGTATCGGAGTGCCTCTCCCTTGTAATTTTTGGCAGCACTTGCACTTTATATACAAGTAAATATTCAGGAAAGAATTTTTTCTATAAATTTTTCCTCTAAAATCTATTTTTTTCCCCTTGGTTTTGTGCGTATGTTTGTCATTATGTAAAAGTGGCATACTATTCGGACAACATAGTTCCCAGCAGCGACCAGCGAGTCCAAAATGCATCCATACATCCTCCCCATGCTGTTACAGAACCATTTCGGTGGTGTTACCAACAATTTCTGAAATTTTCTTATGAACCAGACACCGTCCCCTCTTCAGAGCAGGATGTACCTGGTTTAATGCTCGAGTTCTCCCATTGACTTCCATTATACTCGGGTGCTCGGTTGAGCACTCGAATATCACTATGTGTTCGGCCCGAGCCGCTGAGCACCCGAGCACTACGGTGCTCGATCAACACTAGTTGTTCCATCTCTTGCCATTTTTTCAAATTGTTCAGTACTTTCCTAGAACGGGTTCTCATTCCATCATCCATTATCTGGATGATTTTTTTTGTGTCCCCAGGGAATTACCACCAATGCCAATTCCTGCTCAACACCTTTCGTTTTTTTATGCCCCGTTTCGGCATTCCCCTGTCAGAAGACAAGACGTTTGGCCCTTCCACAACTATCACGTTTTTAGGTATAGAAATAGATACCGCCCTCATGGTTTTCCGCCTTCCCCAGGATAAGTTAGATAAATTATTAAGTTTGATCGAGGGGTTTTGTTCCTTCAAGTCAGTCACAGTACGTCAAATGCAGCCCCCCCCCCTTTGGTCTATTAGTGTCTGCTTGCCGAATAATGCCCATGGGCCAGGTTTTCTCACGCCGCCTGTCACTGGCCACCCGTGGCATTCCAAAACCTGAGCACCACATCCGTTTGACCTCACACCTTCATCTGGATTTACAAGTCTGGCGAGATCTCTTGCGCTGTTACAACGGTCACACATGTAACCAAAGCCCTGAAACCTCGACCGTAAACCTGTCTCTCTTCACCAATGCAGCGGGCTCTACCGTTTTTGGTGCCGTATTCAGTTCTGAGTGGTGTGCTGCCCCATGGCTCTGCCGGGTTCTGCGCCAATATTACCCTCCTTTTTCCCACCATCGTTGCCATTAATTTATGGGGTCACAAACTTAGGAACCAACGAGTGTGCTTCTGGACTGACAACATGGTGGTGGTCTTCTGTATTAATAAGTTGACATCTTCATCTCCTCCCGTGTTGGTTCTGATCCGACATTTAGTTCTTTGATGTTTGGAGCTCAACATTTGGTTTCGCCCTCGACATGTCCCGGGGCCTACACAATGCCGCCGCTGATGTTCTTTCCCGTTTTCTTTGGCAGGAATTCCGGAACATTTTGCTGGGGGGAGACAAGGAAGGCCTTCCATGCCCGCAGCCGCTATGGAATTTGCTGACTACCGCATGATGTCCCTGGTAAGAGCATTGGTAACACCAGCGACTTGGACCTGACATGGTAAGGCGTGGTCTGAATGGTGGGCGCGGGTTGGTGATGCAGCAGTTGGGGAGCTGCCAGCTGCCAGATTTGAGGTGACAATTTCATATCTCTTATGGCTGAGGGACCAAAGGTTTTCTGCGGTCGTTGCGCAGCGTCAGCTTGCGGGAGTTGGCTTTTATTTTAAATTGTTCGGTTGGCCCGACGTTACCAGACATTTACTCATCCGCCAGGCTCTTAAAGGCTGGTGCAAAGAGTATGTCCGTTGCGAACACAGACGGCCTGTTTCATAATCTTAAGCCGTTTATGTGATGTCCTGCCCGCCGTTTGCTCCTCCTCGTCTGAAGTTGTGTAGTTCCACGCGGCTTTTTGCTTGGCTTTTTTTACCACTCTCTGGATGTCACGGCTGAGGATGGGGAAAACCCTCAGCCGTGCGATGCCAGGAGATGTAAGTGGCTGCTCGGCCAGGACCACAGAATTAGGGAGCAGGTCACCTCCTATCGCATCCCTAAACTGACCCTGACTCCTAGCTGCATGAGCCGACCTTGATGGTAGGAGGGTTCATGCTCAGGAACCTCGGATCCCTACTCACCCTCCGCCGATCCCTGAACTAGGCGCTGGGTAGACCACCTGTTCCTCCTGGATGCGGAGAAACAGGAGTCTAAAACTGGCTGAGCTGCAAGGGGATATAAACATAAACAGACTATGGATATGGCAGGAGAGTGAAAGACTTCCACCCCTACCTGCCACAGACACACTGACTGGATCCCTGGACACAAGTGCTGAAGTCCACACACAGACATAAAAAGACACAGAACACATAAGCACACAGGAAGCCAGAACCATAGCTGCAATAATAACAGACACCACATAAACTTAACATCACATAACAACATTTATGACCACAAGGGTGGCCCTCACTGGCAGATGGTATAAGGGACCAGGAGGGTGCCTCCAGCTTACAACCAAGGCTGGAGTACCCCTCAGACATCTGGTCTCAACTGAGGCTTTATAGCCCATGTAGCCACACCCACACACAGACACACCCAGTGTTCACACACAAGGAAGGGAATTAACTCTTCCAATACCAGGCAAGGGAAGACAGCCACTTAAAGGAGAAAGTGCACACATAACTAAAACCCTGTGCACACCAGACATACAAAAGACACACCTAACCAAGATAGGTTGCCAGGTGCAACCGCATGCACATTTCAGCAAGCTGCCCAGCACCAGCTCCGGCTGCTAAACTGCGAAAGTGAGGCAACATACTAGCGGCCCTCACCTGTGGTTGAACAACCAAACCAGACCGCAGGCAACAGCATGCGGATACAGGAGTCACGACCATGACCATGGTTGTGACACTGGATCAGGGAGCTGGTGTCCTAATCGCACCTCACGCTGGGGCAGTTTACGCGCTAGCGATGTGGCCCTCAGCAATTCCTCCCTCCGTGTTTTCATCCGCGGCTCCAAAACTGACTTTTCCGCGCGAGGCGCTTGGCTTCACTTATATAAGGTAGAAAACCCTGTGTGACCCCCACATAGCGGTGTCGGATTTATTGGCTACATGTGCTCAGGGCGCCCAACTCTTGCTGCACGCCAACCGTATCCCACTCACGTGTTTACAGTTCAGATCAGTTTTCCACCGTTGCCTTACTGCCTTATGCATCCCTATTTCTGACTTCAGGACCCACTTCTTCCGCATAGGTGCTGCCACGGAAGCAGCCAGGGCTGGTTCATCAGAGTCTGAAGTGCAACATATTGGCAGATGGAGGTCGGTGTGTTTTGCCTCATACGTTTGTCCCTGTGGCAGGCGCAGCACTATGAAGTGCCTTTTCAGCTGTGGCATTAGAAGAATTTCTATATCTCTGACCTTTAGTCTAACCAGATTGTCTATTATTCTGTAATTCCTCTAGCGCCGTTCTATTGAAACAATAGGATTAATTAGCACACCAAATGCTTGAAATAACTTCTTTATTAACTTCAACTTTTCTTTATATAACACTGCCACCTCCGTAGCAGATAGTCTATGTACAAAACACGAGTTGCATAAAGATTCATAAAATGCATAAGATGGTGGTTCAACTGTTCAATCTGGTCATTCAACATAAAATGGTGGATTTATTTCTCTCTTGAGTATCTGTACTCTCACTTATTTAAGTTATTTAAGCACTATATGATCTCTCTGAGAGGTATATCTGAGGTCTAACTAATAGTTCACTTGCTGAATTTGGTCGCAATTTGCAGTATGCAGTTAGCAGTAACTATTTGGAGATTGATCTGGTATGGTTGTATGCAATTTGGATTGCAATATGGAATTTGAATTTGAACTTTGTAGTTTGCAATTGGTGGAACTGTAAGTAAACACACATATAACTGGTTCAGTATACAGTTCTAATCACTATATTAACAGTATGAACATTATATAACTGTTTTAAATACCTATTTTGGCCTCTCTGCTTTCATAAAACACAGCTCTTAGTGGAGTGAATGTCTGTTCAGCTTCTCTCCTCTGGTTTAATGATTCTAGCAGCTACTGCTAGGGGAATTTCCCACACAGGCTGTGTGTGAGGCTGGCTGTGATTGGTCAAAACTCTTGCTGTGTGTGAGGCTGGCTCTGATTGGTCAAGACTCCTGCCCAGCAACAATAGTTTAACTCTATGCTTTCTGTTGTTTCTGCTGTGTCATTGAGCCTATTGTGAACACAATACATAACAGTTTTATGACATCCAAACATGAAGTCACTGTAAATAACTCTGCTTTTGTCTTTTACACACAAACATAGGAACTATATTAAGGTTATTGGCAGGTTTAGCTGTATAAACATATAAGCTATATTAGCAACCTAGGACAGGTCTTAGCTGGCCAGCTACACCTGGGGGGTCGATTTAAGTCCCGGAGCACTGGTGTTAAGCAAAGGAGGCAGACAGCCAGGCCCATCCTTCACTAACTTCTCCTTTAGAGCATAAGCTAGTTCCACATCTGCAGCAGCAACTCTGCCAGACTGTTCCAGCAGATAACAGCCTTCCACAGTTCTCTGGATCTGGCACAGCTGGATGCAACCAGAATGTCCGCCGGCCCCATTAACTATAATGTGGTCCAGCAGAGATTCTGCCTCATTCCGGCAAAATGCAGGGATTTGACACACAGAAACCGCTGCATGGTGCAGTTTGTGTCCAGCCAATTCCCGGCATTCTCTGCTGGAACTGGTGGCCGCATATTTGAAAGTAGCCTGGGAAAACTTTGTCTGCCATTACACCTATTAATTTGATTTATATTTTCACATGCGATCCAGCCCATCTGTTTCCTCGGCCATTTCTATATTTTCTGGGCACGCCAGTGATCGGAATACCGGCCGGGCGGACGTAGTCTTGGCTTCCGGAATGTCCAAGTCATGTGGCGAGGTGTTCGGGGCTTACGCTGATCTCAGGTCCTGCCTGAAGCAGTTGAACTAAGTAAGGCTGTTCGCTCCCCGGTTATTTTGGTCATTCACGCAGTGGGTAATAACCTCTGCCTGTTAAAATTAGCAGAGCTCATTACTCTTATTAGAGCAGACCTCTAACAGGCTTCCTTCCTTCTTTCATGAGGTCGTCATAGTCTGGTCTGAAATCATTCCCAGGGTGACTTGGCAAGGTGCTAGGGATGCGCACGCTATAGAAAGGGCTAGGAGGACGGTTAACGCACGTATTGCCCGTTTTGTACGATCACGGGCAGGAGTCGTAGTGTGACACCCCCAGCTGGAAGGCGATAACCTGCGACTAATGAAGCCGGATGGTGTCCACCTCAACGACATCGGGCTAGACATTTTTCTCTCCGGCTTGCAAGATGGTGTGAAATAGGCGTTGTTCTTGTTGGGTGGGGGTCGGAGCACCGTGTAGGAGTACACAGGCTCATCAGTGGAGGTTGTTGTTGAGTCAATTTAAAAGGAGAAGAAGGCGGACATGCTCATAGATAAATTCTGTGGGGCATACTGCTGCCTTTTTTTTACTCCGAGGTTCTGTTTTGGCATTTCAAAAGTTGGATGGTTTAAGAATATAATTAATAAAGCTGTGACCGACACAGCTTTATTAAAGCTGCAAGACTTTTAAGAGGTTGGGGTAAGGGTATAATTCTTGGCAGTCTAGACCAGTGTTTCCCAACCAGTGTGCCTCCAGCTGTTGCAAAACTACAACGCCCAGCATGCCCGCACAGCCAAAGGCTGTCCGGGCATGCTGGGAGTTGTAGTTTTGTAACAGCTGGAGGCACACTGGTTGGGAAACACTGGTCTAGACGACGCCGAGCTGAATTAAATAGAAACATAGAATGTGTCGGCAGATAAGAACCATTTAGCCCATCTAGTCTGCCCAATATACTGAATACTATGAATAGCCCTTGTCCCTATCTTATATGAAGGATGGCCTTATGCCTATCCCATGCATGCTTGAACTCCTTTACTGTATTTGCAGCTACCACTTCTGCAGGAAGGCTATTCCATGCATCCACTACTCTCTCAGTAAAGTAATACTTCCTGATATTACTTTAAACCTTTGCCCCTCTAATTTAAAACTATGTCCTCTTGCAGCAGTTTTTCTTCTTTTAAGGCCTCATGCACACGACCGTTTTTTTTTTGCGGTCCGCAAAAACGGGTTCTGTTTTTCCGTGATCCGTGACCGTTTTTTTTCGTCCGCGGGTCTTCCTTGATTTTTGGAGGATCCACGGACATAAAAAAAAGTCGTTTTGGTGTCCGCCTGGCCGTGTGGAGCCAGTGTGCGGCCTCCGTCGGCCCCCCTCCATCCCTTTATTGTAATATCATTGGTGGCCAGCGTGCGCCCCCCCCTCTATTGTAATATCATTGGTGCCCAGTGTGCGGCCTCCCCTCTCCCCCCCTGCCCGATCATTGGTGGCAGCGGAGAGTTCCGATCGGAGTCCCAGTTTAATCGCTGGGGCTCCGATCGGTAACCATGGCAACCAGGACTCTACTGCAGGCCTGGTTGCCATGGTTACTTAGCAATATTACAATATTAGAAGCATCATACTTACCTGCTGCGCTGTCTGTGACCGGCCGGGAGCTCCTCCTACTGGTAAGTGACAGGTCTGTGCGGCGCATTGCTTAATGATCTGTCACTTACCAGTAGGAGGAGCTCCCGGCCGGTCACAGACAGCGCAGCAGGTAAGTATGATGCTTCTAATATTGTAATATTGCTAAGTAACCATGGCAACCAGGCCTGCAGTAGCGTCCTGGTTGCCATGGTTACCGATCGGAGCCCCAGCGATTAAACTGGGACTCCGATCGGAACTCTCCGCTGCCACCAATGATCGAGGGGGGGGAGAGGGGAGGCCGCACACTGGCCACCAATGATATTAATACAATAAAGGGGGGGCCGGGGGGGCCGCACACTGGCCACAAAATGATATTACAATAGAGGGAGTGGGGGGCGCACGCTGACCACCAATGATATTACAATAAAGGGAGGGAGGGGGGGCCGACGGAGGCCGCACACTGGCCACCAATGATATTACAATAGAGGGAGGTAGGGGGGGGCCGGGGGAGGCCGCACACTGGCCACCAATGATATTACAATAGAGGGATGGAGTGGGTGGGGCGGGGGGGCCGCACACTGGCCACCAATGATATTCAAACTGGGGAGGGAGGGGGGTCTGCCCCCTGCTGCCTGGCAGCCCCTGATCTCTTATAGGGGGCTATGATATGCAAAATTAACCCCACAGGTGCAGCACCTCAGGGGTTAATTGTGCAGATCACAGCCCCCTGTAAGAGATCGGGTGCTGCCAGGCAGCAGGGGGCAATCATGTACACAGTTCGTAGAATATTCCAACTAGAAGCGTCCCCATCACTATGGGAACGCCTCTGTGTTAGAATATACTGTCGGATATGAGTTTTCACGAAGTGAAAACTCATCTCTGAAAAAGCTTTTATGCAGACGGATCTTCGGATCCGTCTGTATGAAAGTAACCTACGGCCACGGATCACGGACGCGGATGCCAATCTTGTGTGCATCCGTGTTCTTTCATGGACCCATTGACTTGGACCCATTGGATGTGGCTGCAAAACGGTGCATTTTCCGATTTTTCCACGGACCCTTTGAAAGTCAATGGGTCCGCGAAAAAAAAACTGAAAACGGCACAACGGCCAAGGATGCACACAACGGTCGTATGCATGAGGCCTAAATATTCTCTCCTCTTTTACCTTGTTGATTCCAAGAACAGCCACCGGGTGCCTTCATCGGGCTGTTCTCGGAACTGCCTGCTCCCGGTGACCGCATTTGTTTTCAGACCGGCTCGCAGCACAGGCACAGGTAAGGGCTTACCTGTGCCTCGCCGGACTTACCATGTGTTCGCGGGCAAACAATGCAAACTGGCCATCACTGTTTGTGACATATCACCACCATCTAGTGGCCAAATCTTGCCACTACATTCCACTAAAGATAATGTAATAAGGTCAATGACTTCCTCCTGGCATATCACGTATGGGTAGGGCCGCTCATGTTTTTGAATGAGTAGCACTCTTTTAAGGCAGTTGTGTTCCTCTGCCACCTTACAGGGCCATAGGGTTTTCTGAGATTTATGAACTGATGACTAGAGTTGAGCAAAACCTTGCCTTTTGGCAGGTTCGGGTTCTGGGTTTAAGTGAATTATGTAATGGATTCCATTCTCACTGAATCCACAATATAATTCGATGCTGGCATGCCAAACGGAAAGCCTTTAGAGGCATTCTGTCATAATACAAGTGTATGGCCAGCAGAACGGAACCTGACCATACACTTGTATTATGCAGCATGCCGGCATTTAATTACGTGATGGATTCCTGTCCTGAGTTCAGGTGTTTTAGCCACACCTATTGCAAATAGGTGTATAAAATCATGCACACAGCCATGCCATCTCCATAGGCAAACTTTGGCAGTCATGTAGGTTATACTGAAGAGCTCAGTGACTGTAAACATTTACACAGTAATACAGTGCCACTTTTTCCACAATTCCGTTTGTGAAATTTTTGATCTGCCACAATAAATTGCACGTACAATTACTGTGACATAGAAGAATCTAGGCATGTTAACAGCTCAGCCATAAAGTGGAGCACCACACATACTGACAGAGCGGGGCCATTCATCCTCTCTTGTATCATTACAGAGACCGAGACCTTTGGAATTGACTACAGCACAAGAACTACTGCAGTAAGCCGATTGGAATAATGCACTCTGACGCTATAATATGCAATGACTGGGTCAGGTGTAAGTAATAGTTTATAGTTTTTGTTCGTGACGCCAATTACAGCGTGCGCAGGTTACAGTCTCAGGGCCCTTTAAGGTGTTGCAACTCACGTACCAGGTTAGAATGCCACAGTCGGGTAATGTCTCTGTGGAGTAGTACGTATAGTGTCAACGGTGTCTCCTACCTTGGTACGGCTGGACTCCTGGATCCTGGCTCACTTGCAATAAAATGAGTGTTGCTAGTAGGAGTAATTGAGGAACTTGGTAGCAATGAATGAGATCCAGACTTGGAATATAATTCAAACTGGTCTTTACTATATGCAGCATTAATCCACACGAGATACAGCAATAGTCTTTGGTCCCAGCAGGTATTGGCAATGTATGGCAGGAATCTGTCTTCTGCTTCTATCATGTGCCTGGAGCTCTCTTGTAGGATAAGTCATCTGCTTATGGCACTGTAATGTGGCAGGAATTACTATCTTCTGCACTATCTATCTTCTGCTGTGTATGTGTCACGGATGGTGTTGCAGAAAACTAGAAGACACAAATGAAGTTCCGACTGACTTGAACCAAAACTAAGGAACATAAGGGTGAGCCCTGTAAAATCCCTAGCACTCTCCCTTACTGCTCAGCCCATGCAAAAATCTCTATGATAGATAATTGCATGCCCTCGTGCCTCGACTGTATGACACCTGAACACAATATAATAGTGAGGGGACACGACCACCGGCTCGCCACTGGAACCCACATCCTCTCCTCAGGACCATAACCCTGCCAATGAACGAGGTACTGAAGAGAACCACGGACAATACGAGAGTCCACAATCCTAGAGACCTGAAATTCAAGGTTACCATCAACCACAATCGGAGGAGGAGGCAAAGAGGAGGGTACAGTGGGTTGGACATAAGGTTTTAATAGGGACTTGTGAAAAACATTATGGATCTTCCAAGTCTGAGGAAGATCAAGACGGTAGGCAACAGGATTGATGACGGACAAGATTTTGTAAGGCCCAATAAACTTAGGACCCAACTTCCAGGAGGGAACCTTCAATTTGATATTCTTAGTAGACAACCACACCAGATCACCAACATTCAGGTCCAGACCAGGCACGCGTCTCTTATCCGCCACACGCTTATATCTCTCACTCATGCTCTTTAGATTATCCTGAATCTTTTGCCAAATAGATGACAAAGATGAGGAGAATCTCTCCTCATCGGGTAAACCAGAAGCCCCCTCTCCAGAGAATGTCCCAAACTGCGGATGAAACTCTGATAAGTCACCAAAAAATGGTGACTTATCAGAGGACTCCTGATGACGGTTATTTAAAGCAAACTCAGCAAGGAAGAGAAAATAACACCAATCCTCCTGATTCTCCGCCACAAAACAGCGCAGATATGTCTCCAGATTCTGATTGACGCGCTCTGTCTGGCCATTCAACTGCGGGTGGAAAGCAGAAGAGAATGACAACCGAACCCCCAAGAGAGAACAGAAGATCTTCCAGAATCTGGAAACAAACTACGTGCCCCTATCAGAGACTATGTCTTAAGGGATACCATGCAGTTTGACAATGTGATCAATAAATGCCTGCGCCAGCAATTGAGCATTGGGCAAGCCAGGAAAAGGAACAAAATGCGCCATTTTGCTAAAACGGTCCACCACCACCACCAGAATCACAGTCTTCCCCGAGGAACGAGGCAGGTCCGTAATGAAATCCATGGACAGATGTTTCCAAGGACGGGAAGGAATGGGTAACGGAAGGAGAGGACCCGATGGCCGTGAATGAGGGACTTTGGCACGAGCGCAGGTCTCGCAGGCTGCCACAAAACCCTCAACCGACTTACGAAGAGCCGGCCACCAGAATCTCCAAGCAATGAGATCCACTGTGGCTCTACCCCCTTGGGTGCCCAGCAAGGACAGTATCGTGGTGCTCCTTAAAAACCTTGTGTCGTAAAGTGAGAGGCACAAACAACCTCCCAGGAGGACAAAGATCAGGAGCCTCTGCCTGGGCTGCCTGAACCTCTGCCTCCAATTCAGGATAAAGAGCAGACACAAACACCCCTTCAGCCAAAATGGGACCTGGGTCTTAAAAGTTCCCCCCTCCCAGAAACAACGTGACAGGGCATCCGCCTTCACATTCTTAACCCCAGGGCGGAACGTGACAACAAAATTAAACCTTGAAAAGAACAAAGACCATCTGGCCTGTCTCGGGTTCAGACGCTTGGCTGACTCCAAGTATGCCAGATTCTTATGGTCGGTAAACACGGTAATAGGGTGTCTGGCTCCCTCTAGCCAATGCCGCCATTCCTAAAAAGCTAACTTAATGGCCAACAACTCCCTATCTCCTACATCGTAATTTCTCTTTGCGGAGGAGAGTTTCTTCGAGAAAAAGGCACGCGGTCTCCATTTGGCAGGAGAGGGACCCTGAGACAAGACCACACCCACACCCACCTCAGAAGCGTCCACCTCAACTATGAAAGGCAGAGAAATATCAGGTTGTACCAAGATGGGAGCGGAAGCAAAACTCTCCTTGATACTAGAAAAGGCCTTACGCGCCTCTACCGACCAGGAGGAAAAATCTACCCCCTTTCTAGTCATATCAGTGTGTGGTTTAACAACAGAGGAATAATTCAAAATGAACTTCCTGTAATAATTGGCAAAACCCAAAAAGCGCATCAGCGCCTTCTGATTCTCAAGAAGGTCCCACTCAAGCACAGTGCGGACCTTCTCGGGGTCCATGCGAAAACCAGAAGCTGTTGTGCATTTTCATACGTATACAATATTATCTAATGACATTATGATCAAAATGTATGCTCATCTCATTGCCTTTAAGAATAAAATCAGCCTGAACCAAAGTTCTATTATGTGTCTGAGGAAGCCAAGATGAGTTCATGGCAAGTTCAGTTTATATAAAAATAATTGTGAACATAAACGGACATTGTATTTAAAAGTTATTACTAAAGATATGGGACTATCTAGAGGAGTAAACCAACTTCCTAAGACATGTCTGTCTGGAGGGAACGAGGTTACTATCACGGTCGGCGTGGCTATCACATAAGTGACACAGAGGGAGGGAACGAGGAAGGCCCTGCCCAAGTGAGAGGGAAGATGGTGACCCCTGACTCACCTGGCGGCTGGCACCTGGCTGCCCTGACGTCCCTAGACGGGTTCCTCACCCGTACGCCGATCACGTGCCTAAAGCCCTGGCTTTCCCTGAGCTGAGCCCTAGGTAGTGAACAGGGCGATGGGAACACTAGTCCGCACCACTAACTCTAAGGGAAAACACCAAGGGGAGGACAGACAACACAGACTCAACATATATTCCCAGGTGGGCGACAACAAGAGACAACAATAAGCCAAACAGGGATCCGGAGGGTAGCACACAGGAACAACAACCAGGATTAACCACTCCAGTGGGTCAGTATAGATGTCCAGGCAGGAAGCTCTATAACTGGCAACTAGAGAAGTGTGAGGGGAGAATATAAGGAGGTAGGGAGTGGCAGACAAGAAACAGCTGAGGAGGAGAAGCTACGGATCCCTGAGAGAGACAAAAAGGATAGCAAGGCAAACACAGAAAACAATAACTAAGAAACACTGTGATCTTTAGATATAGAGCGCGCAGCCACCCGCTGCGACTTCCTGACCCTGGGTATAACGGAGTCAGGCATGGCTCTTGATACCCTCGTGACAGTACCCCCCCTTTCACGAGGGGCCTCCGGACACTCAGGACCAGGTCTCTCCGGATGAGAGGCATGGAAAGTCTGAATTAACCTGTTGGCGTTTACCTCTGACGCTGGAACCCACATTCTTTCCTCGGGACCGTAACCCCTCCAATGCACCAGATACTGAAGAGAGCGGCGGACCCGACGAGAATCAACAATTCTGGCTATTTGAAACTCCAGATTGCCATCCACAATAACAGGAGGAGGTGGCAGCGGCGATGGTTCTAGAGGTGGAACATACTTCTTGAGTAACGATTTATGGAAGACGTTATGGATCTTAAAAGTCTGAGGTAGCTCCAGGCGAAAATCCACAGGGTTAATGACAGCTACTATCTTATAGGGACCAATGAACCTAGGACCCAGTTTCCAAGAGGGAACCTTCAACTTAATATTCCTAGTAGACAACCACACATAGTCATTCACTCCTAGGTCCGGACCTGGCGACCGTTTCTTATCGGCCATGCATTTATATTTACCACTCATCTTTATCAAGTTGACTTGCACCTTCTGCCATACCGATGAAAGAGATGAAGAAAACCTTTCCTCTTCGGGAACCCCAGAAGACCCCCCCTCTTTGAAAGTACAAAATTGGGGATGAAAACCGTATGCACCAAGGAATGGTGACTTGCCAGTGGACTCCTGATAATGATTATTTATGGCAAACTCAGCTAACGGTAAATATGATGACCACAACTCTTGGTTTTCAGACACAAAACACCTTAAATATGTTTCTAGGTTTTGGTTGGTACGCTCAGTCTGTCCATTCGACTGAGGATGGAAGGCTGAGGAAAAGGACAAGTGAACCCCCAAACGGGAACAAAAAGCCTTCCAAAACTTAGAAATAAACTGGGTTCCCCGATCCGAAACCACATCGGAAGGGACCCCGTGAAGCTTCACGATTTCACTGATAAACACCTGAGCGAGAGTTTTAGCATTAGGAAGTGCGGGTAGCGCAATAAAGTGTACCATTTTGCTAAACCTGTCTACTACTACCAAGATAACTGTTTTACCCGCCGACAATGGTAAGTCAGTGATGAAATCCATTGACAGATGTGTCCATGGCCTATTGGGGATGAAAAGTGGCAATAAAGACCCTGCTGGACGTGTATGAGAGACTTTCGTGCGTGCACAAGTAGAACAAGTAGACACGAAATCCATTACATCCTGACGCAACCTAGGCCACCAAAAACGACAAGATAAAAGCTCCAAGGTTGCTTTACTACCCGGGTGTCCAGCAAGTGCCGAATTATGATGTTCTTTTAATAATTCAAGACGCAGGTTTAACGGTACAAACAATTTCTCTGAGGGACAAGAGGCCGGGGCGTCCCCCTGAGCCTCTAACACCTTTCTCTCTAGAACAGAGTGTACAGCTGAGACAACCACTCCTCTTTGTAAAATAGGTACCGGATCACAAACATTACCCCCTCCAGGGAAACTACGAGATAATGCGTCTGCCTTGGTATTTTTTGCCCCAGGACGATAGGTGATTACAAAGTTAAATCTGGTAAAGAATAGCGACCACCTAGCTTGTCTAGGGGTGAGACGTTTAGCCGATTCTAGGTACAGAAGGTTCTTGTGATCCGTAATCACCGTGACGGGGTGGATTGCTCCCTCTAAGAAGTGACGCCACTCTTCAAGCGCCAGTTTAATCGCCAACAGTTCCCTATTTCCAATATCATAATTCCTCTCCGCAGAAGATAATTTTTTGGAAAAGAAAGCGCAAGGACGCCATTTGCCAGGAGACGGACCCTGAGACAATACAGCTCCCACTCCCACCTCTGACGCATCTACCTCGACAATAAAAGGCTGGGAGACATCAGGTTGAATTAGAACAGGTGCCGAGGTAAACCTCTCCTTTAGAGAGGAAAATGCATCTTTAGCGGCGTCAGACCATTTGGAAAAATCCGTCCCCTTCCTAGTCATGTCGGTAAGGGGTTTAACGATCACTGAATAATTTTTAATGAACTTTCTATAGAAATTAGCGAAACCCAAAAACCGTTGTAGGGCTTTAAGGTTCTCAGGAAGATCCCAATCTAAAATTGCCTGGACCTTCCCAGGATCCATGCGGAAACCTGAAGCAGATAATAGATATCCCAGGAACTGTAATTCCTGAACAGCGAAGACACATTTTTCAATTTTCGCATATAATTTATTCGTCCGTAGGACCTGCAGTACTTGCCTGACATGCAGCTCATGTGTTTTCAGATCAGCCGAATAAATTAAGATATCATCTAGGTAAATGACTACAAACCTGCCGATGAGATGACTAAAAATATCATTAACGAAATGTTGGAAGACAGCAGGGGCATTGGTCAGACTGAAGGGCATAACTAGATTTTCATAATGCCCCTCAGGGGTGTTAAAAGCTGTCTTCCACTCATCCCCTTCCCTGATACGAATCAGATTGTAGGCCCCCCTAAGATCAAGTTTGGAGAACCACTTAGCAGCCGCAATCTGATTAAAAAGGTCAGGAATGAGAGGAAGAGGGTATGGGTCACGGATGGTTATCTGGTTTAACTCACGGAAATCTAAGCAAGGACGCAGGCCCCCATCTTTCTTTTTAACAAAGAAAAACCCTGCAGCCACGGGTGAAGAAGAGGGTCTGATGTGTCCCTTAGCCAGACTCTCGGAGATATAATCTTTCATGGCTTGTCTCTCGGGACCCGAAAGATTATTCAACCTGGATTTGGGTAATTTTGCCCCGGGAATCAGGTTAACCGGGCAATCATAAGGACGATGAGGTGGTAGTTTCTGACAACCCTTTTCAGAAAAAACGTCCTCAAAGTCCGAAATAAATGTAGGTAGGGAAACTATGGAGGCGATTAAGCAATTGTTATTTAAGCAATTCCCTCTGCAATGCTCACTCCACTCCAATATCTCCCTGGCCTGCCAATCCACCACTGGATTGTGCGCTACCAACCAGGGAAGACCCAATACCACCGGAGAGGGAAGGCCCTCCAGAACGTAACATGCAAGACACTCATTATGGTGGTCCCCTACCCGAAGGTGTAAATTACGAACAATGTGGGTGAGGTTTCTCTGAGACAGAGGAGCAGAATCTATAGCGAATACGGGAATAGGTCTCTGCAGCGTACAGAGAGACAAACCCATAGTGCGGGCAAAATGGGCATCAATCAAGTTTACCCCTGCTCCACTGTCTAGAAAAACAGAAATAGACTCCGTCTTAACACCAAAAACAATGACCGCTGGTAACACAAATTGAGATGTTCGTATGGAGGAAACGTATACCCCCCGGCTGACATCCTCCGCACAGCCCGGGGTTAGTAGTTTTCCGACGGTCTTTTGTTTTTGAGAAAGGAGGGACAGACATTAATGAAATGACCCCTCCCCCCACAGAAAAAACAAGCCCCCCCCCTACGGCGAACCTCGGGAGGACGGACCTGACGAGAAGTTCCGCCTAGCTGCATAGGCTCATCTAAGTCAGTACAGGCTGACTGTTGCTTGGGAGAGGTAACCAATTGCTCCGGAATTTTCGATCTCTCCCTAAGACGTCTATCTATTCTGATAGAGAGGGACATAACCGCATCAAGGGAAAGGGGGGTCTCATACAGCGCCAGTGCATCCTTAACCCTTTCAGATAACCCAGAGCAGAACTGACTCCTGAGAGCCGGGTCGTTCCACTGAGTATCCGTAGCCCACCTACGGAACTCTGAGCAATATTCCTCTGCTGACCGATCTCCCTGTAGGAGTCTCCGTAACTTCGACTCAGCCAGGGCGACTCGGTCAGGGTCATCATATATGAGACCCAAAGCCCCAAAAAATCCCTCCACTGACCGAAGAGCCTGAGAACCAGGGGGTAACGAGAACGCCCAGGATTGCGGATCCCCCTGAAGCAGGGAAATGACAATCCCTACCCGCTGTTCTTCATGACCTGAGGAGTAAGGGCGCAACTTAAAATATAATTTGCAGGCCTCACGGAAAGTTGCAAATTTGTCCCTTCCCCCAGAAAATCTGTCGGGAAGAGCAACCTTGGGTTCAGTGACAACCTGGTTACCCATAGCAACCGCTGGGGGTGCGGTCTGCTGCATTTGCTGCTGTTGTTGGAGAACAGACGCCTTCAATCCTGCCACCTCCAAAGACAGGCTTTGAAGCTGTTCTGCCAAGGCATCAATAGGTTCTATATTGGATTCTAAGTAGAGAGAGAGAAAAAAAAACAACAATAATTTTTTTTTTTTTTTTTTTTTTCTCAAAAAAGTAAGGGCCAGTTATAATATCACGGTCGGCGTGGCTATCACATAAGTGACACAGAGGGAGGGAACGAGGAAGGCCCTGCCCAAGTGAGAGGGAAGATGGTGACCCCTGACTCACCTGGCGGCTGGCACCTGGCTGCCCTGACGTCCCTAGACGGGTTCCTCACCCGTACGCCGATCACGTGCCTAAAGCCCTGGCTTTCCCTGAGCTGAGCCCTAGGTAGTGAACAGGGCGATGGGAACACTAGTCCGCACCACTAACTCTAAGGGAAAACACCAAGGGGAGGACAGACAACACAGACTCAACATATATTCCCAGGTGGGCGACAACAAGAGACAACAATAAGCCAAACAGGGATCCGGAGGGTAGCACACAGGAACAACAACCAGGATTAACCACTCCAGTGGGTCAGTATAGATGTCCAGGCAGGAAGCTCTATAACTGGCAACTAGAGAAGTGTGAGGGGAGAATATAAGGAGGTAGGGAGTGGCAGACAGGAAACAGCTGAGGAGGAGAAGCTACGGATCCCTGAGAGAGACAAAAAGGATAGCAAGGCAAACACAGAAAACAATAACTAAGAAACACCGTGATCTTTAGATATAGAGCGCGCAGCCACCCGCTGCGACTTCCTGACCCCGGGTATAACGGAGTCAGACGTGGCTCTTGATACCCTCGTGACAGTTACTTGATAAGGACTCATATCCTTGAGGCACACCTGCTGTATGAAGTTCAATTTATATATTTTATAATTATATTATATACAGTACAGACCAAAAGTTTGGACACACCTTCTCATTCAAAGAGTTTTCTTTATTTTCATGACTATGAAGGCATCAAAACTATGTATTAACACATGTGGAATTCTATACATAACAAACAAGTGTGAAACAACTGAAAATATGTCACATTCTAGGTTCTTCAAAGTAGCCACCTTTGGCTTTGATTACTGCTTTGCACACTCTTGAAATGGTCTTCCAACAGTCTTGAAGGAGTTCCCAGAGATGCTTAGCACTTGTTGGCCCTTTTGCCTTCACTCTGCGGTCCAGCTCACCCCAAACCATCTCGATTGGGTTCAGGTCCGGTGACTGTGGAGGCCAGGTCATCTGGCGCAGCACCCCATCACTCTCCTTCATGGTCAAATAGCCCTTACTTTCAAAGTTTTCCCAATTTTTCGGCTGACTGACTGACCTTCATTTCTTAAAGTAATGATGGCCACTCGTTTTTCTTTACTTAGCTGCTTTTTTCTTGCCATAATACAAATTATAATTATAACAAATTATAAATTGTCGTTGATCCAGGGAGTTATTCTGATTGCCTGATTGGAGTCGGGAAGGAATTTTTTATTCCCCTAAAGTGAGGAAAATTGGCTTCTACCTCACAGGGTTTTTTTGCCTTCCTCTGGATCAACTTGTAGGATGACAGGCCGAACTGGATGGACAAATGTCTTTTTTCGGCCTTATGTACTATGTTACTATGTTACTATAACAGTCTATTCAGTAGGACTATCAGCTGTGTATCCACCTGACTTCTCCTCAACGCCACTGATGGTCCCAACCCCATTTATAAGGCAAGAAATCCCACTTATTAAACCTGACAGGGCACACCTGTGAAGTGAAAACCATTTCAGGGGACTACCTCTTGAAGCTCATC